>NC_057806.1:162325645-162325964 GCF_018294505.1 Triticum aestivum
CAGCCAGCTGGCCGGCCCAGCCCAGCACTGTAGCTCCCCGTCGTCTTCCTCCCCACGCCCCGAAGCTGCTGCGTGCTCGCGCGCGCGCGGCCGCGCGGCCACCTCCTGCTTGCCGACGCCCCCTGGCCGCGTGGACGACGCCCGCAGCCCGTCCCGATCCCCCCTGCTCTCGCTCACTCTCCCCCCCGTCTCTCCCTCGCTCTCTCTCGCTCTCGGCCGAACACCACCGTCGCCGCCGTTCGCCGTAGCCACTGACTCCGGCCACCCCTCGCTCCCCCGAGTAGCTCAGAAGCTCCGCCTCGACTCCCTCTTCCTCCCC
>NC_057806.1:162328803-162330005 GCF_018294505.1 Triticum aestivum
AGCTTGTGATGGACCACATAGTGTAGTTAGGCTTCCGAGCCTCTTTTATTTTACTAGTTGTCTGTACTCAGACAAGTTTCTTCCGCTGTTGGCTTGTATGACTGTATGACTTGTATGTTGGGTCGTGAGACCCGTACCTTTGTGTGTATGTTATGTATGGCTCGCTGAGCCTTAAATAAAAGTACTTGAGTCGTAGAGTCATGTTGTGATGCTTCGTTGTATTTGCACATATCGAGCATATTGTGTGTATGATTGAAATGCTTGGTATGTGTGGGATCTGACTACCTAGTTGTTTATCTTTAGTAGCCTCTCTTACCGGGAAATGTCTCCTAGTGTTACCGCTGAGCCATGGTAGCATGCTACTGCTCTGGAACACTTAGGCTGGCCGGCATGTGTCCTTCTTCGTTCCTGTGTCTGTCCCTTCGGGGAAATGTCACGCTTTGAGTACCGGAGTCCTGTTAGCCCGCTACAGCCCGGTTTACCGGAGTCCTGCTAGCCCAGTGCTACAGCCCGGACCTACTTGCTGATGACCGACACGTTCGAAGCTGGGTCATGGATGCCTGTCCCTGTAAGTCTGTGCCACTTTGGGTTTACGACTAGTCATGTCAGCCCGGGCTCTTTATCATATGGATGCTAGCGACACTATCATATACGTGAGCCAAAAGGCGCAAACGGTCCTGGGCAAAGGTAAGGCGACACCCGTGGGAATACCGTGCGTGAGGCCGCAAAGTGATATGAAGTGTTACCAGCTAGATCGATGTGACATCGAGTCGGGGTCCTGACAGCGTTGGCATCAGAGCCGGACTGCCTGTAGGTTCTCCAAGCCAAACTGGTCGATGTTGAGTCTAGAAATTCTTTAGTTATATGTAGGGGAATTGTTTGTGGGATGGAACGTAAGGCTCTTTTTACTCCTTATACCTTATGACATTCTGATCTGAGTCAGTCCATTCTTCCACCGGGGGTTAAGGAATTAGGATCTGTTCTCTCTATCAGGATCACGTGTTACTAATCAGTAGTACCTTATAAGTTTGTTGGTTACAAGCCTAGTTCAGTTCTACTACCACATTATGTTGTAAGAATGGTTTCAAGACTTGATATGATGATGTTGAGTGTGTACAAAATCCTTTGTCAAATGTCTCAATATCCTTTTTGAGCATTTACAGCTGTTATGCTGCCGAAATTTTGCTAGAAATTCTAATGCC
>NC_057806.1:162330015-162332521 GCF_018294505.1 Triticum aestivum
TTGCATTATAATGGTGCTTTCAGATGGCCACTCGCGACCTCAATCAAGTGGTTCGCCTGACTCGCTGCCTAGATGTACCCGGCCATACTGCTAAGTTGGTCAGGGTAATGACTGAGGCTGGATACCGCTGGTATCCTGAGTACACGGTCGAAGAGCAATTCCGAGATTTTAATCAAAGCCAGTATCTCTGCACTGTCAGGATATTTCCTTCTTATCCTGGATCCACTGAGCCTCTTCACTGCTCCTATGGACTCGGGGTTTCTATCGAGATGGCTGTGCAGGATGCCGCCTACTCTATGATGACCATTATGCGAGTCAGATCTGGGTTATTTCGGGACTCTGATTTCCGGTATATGCCAGGATCACTTCCGGGAGCACAAGGATATTTTCAGGCTATATATGCTGACTCCACTCAGGAGGATTCACGGACTCGCACCACTGCTGAGATGCTCGAGGATAAGGACCGTGAAAATCGGGCCTTAAGGTTAGAGCTCTTCAATACCCGTGCTGACCACTGGGCCACTTTGACTCGGTTCGCACCGGCGGTGCAAGCTGGATATTCAGATATGCGCGATCTCTATCCTGTGAGATCTGCTCTGCCAGACGTGATGGTTTGGCGTGATGTAGGAGGCATCACCCCACCTCGCGGTCCCCGCAGGCCACCGTTTGCTGGTCCAAGGCCTCATCCTAGCCCCTATGGTCCACAAGCTCCGCGAGACCGTCTGTTTCCGGATGATCATGTTGAACTTCCGGGCTATGGAGGTGACTTCTACGAGGACTACTACGGATCGGTCTGAGTTAGTAGTAGTATCACTAGTTCGCACTAGCTGTGTCGTCTATCGTCCTGCGTGACTCGTGGGATATGACCTAGTTTGTACTCTTCCGAAGTTGTAGAAAAATAATGTATAGGAGTTTGGAATGCCTCCGATGAGATGTAATCCCTTTTCACCGTAATAGTACTTTGTTTGGTCTTGTACTAAACCTTGTATGGTGTGTATGACGATGGAATAAAGAAGCAGTTTCTGTATCTACCATGTCATACGGATGATCATCTTGCATTCCGAGTTATTCCTTGCATTATGTATCCTATGTCGGAATTTTATCATTCTGACTAAATCATTGGCTTGTTTACCTAGGATGGTCAACACGCGCGCCAACCCTGCTTCTCAAGAGCAGGCCGAAGGCAGTGAAGCCAGGAATGAAAATCTGCCTCATCCTCCTTCACTAGCAGAGGTGATGATGGAAGCTGAGAGAAACAAGCGGGAGACAAACCGTTTGTTGGAGCGTATTGAACAGAATACAGCACACCATCAGAGGGCTAACGTGGTGTCACTCAGCGATTTTATTAAATTGCATCCACCCACGTTCCACCACTCCGTCGAGCCTCTCGACGCTGATGACTGGCTTCGCAGTATCTCTCACAAGCTGCGTTCCGCGCTGGTAGCTGAGGCTGACAAGGTCACCTTTGCTGCATATCACCTTGAAGGCCCCGCCAGTCTATGGTGGGAGAATTATGGAGCTATGCGCCCAGCGGGCCATGTCACAACTTGGGCTGAATTCAGTGACGCTTTCCGTGAACACCACATTCCGGAGGGTCTCATGGACCGTAAGCGTGAAGAATTTTGCAATTTCACCCAAGGCCGACTTTCTGTGGATGTCTATAGCAGGGAGTTTGGTAACCTTGCACGATATGCAACCGAGGAAGTTTCTACTGACGCCAAGAAGCAAGCAAGGTTCCGTAAGGGCCTTAGTCCTGAGCTTCGTCGCGACCTCCGTCTGCATGAGTGCACATCTTTTTCGAAACTTGTCAACAAAGCCATCAGTGCTGAAACTGGTCAGACTGATTATGACGCAACACGCAAGCATGGACGTGATATGGGCTCCTCATCCGGTGCTGGTCCTCAGAAGCGCCGCGTGTGGGTACCCAATACCGCCCTGCCACCCAGGTTCACACCGAGGCCATCTTTTCAGACGCCTCGCCCTGCTCAACAGTCTGCTCCAGCCAAGCCCTATGGGGGTCCATCCAATAATGCTCCTCCACGTACCAGTTCCGTGACTTGTTTCAAGTGTGGGGAATCTGGTCATTATATGCGTGAGTGTCCCCAGACCAACCCCAATCAATCTGCTAAAGCTGTTGGCCGTGGCAAGCCGACAGGGAAGGTGTTCCTTGCCAAACCGGTCACCGCTTCACGTGGCCATGTCAACTGTATCTCTGCCGAAGAAGCTCAAGAAGATCCCAACGTCGTTCTCGGTACGCTTCTTGTTAATTGCCACCCGGCATCTGTTCTTTTCGATACAGGAGCCTCTCATTCTTTTATATCTGAAAATTATGCTCGTTTGCATAACGTTGCATTCTGTGACTTGCCATCCTCCATGGTAATTCAAACTCCGGGATCCAAATGGCAAACTTCTAGAGTAAGCCATGGAAATGAAATCCAAGTCGACAGACTTGTTTTTCTTGCATCTTTGATAGCCCTTAAATCTTCAGATATTAATATCATTTTGG
>NC_057806.1:162339483-162342583 GCF_018294505.1 Triticum aestivum
AGACGACACTAACATGGAGTCCACTCGATTGGTAGTAACCCCCGTGCCGAACATTTCACATCATAAAGTTGTGGAGCCTCGCTCCCATTTTCATCACATACCACAAGCACGGGGTACCAACGGTGTGTCCGGTGCCCTGTGAAAACAGTCATGGCTGCCCTACCTGGCACGACCCCGTCCCAAGAGAGAGCACCAACTCTCCCCCGTCACTAGTAATGCGGGCTCCAAGCTAGTATCGGTCTAGGTACTCAATAATGCCCTTTCCCATATAAGGGTAGAGTGGTCGCGCATGTAAGGTTGGAATAACGGTCGCAACTCCGACCAATCCGTTTTGAAAACAACACACACCTTCCTTGGCACACCACTTCGTCATCAAGTGGTCACCCATCTCATCATCTCCCTCGGGCATAGGTGGCACCCGACGGGGTTTTCGAAAAGACTTTTGAAATCACATTGCCTCCTTCACCATGCACAAACCCACCCCATTTGCGTAGCATCTACATTTGCATCCTATCTACTCCCACCGGCATAACCCTCATAAGATGGTAGGGCCATGCACACTGCAAGTATCAACGAGGAAGTAATCGTGGTAACCAACCCACGTGGTTCACCATCTCATCATGATTCCGATGCATCGATAATAAAGAGCTAAAAATGACATGCATATAAAGGGGTATCATAGTCATGGTCAAAGGGCTGCTTGCCTTGGTTGGCTTGATCTTCAAAGTCTTCAGGCCCTGCTCCTCCTTCTTCCTGAGCTACCTCGTCAAATACGGGATCTAACGTCGCAAGAAAACAACGGGAAAATAAGGCAATAATAAAAACAGAAAAGTCAAAGTGCTAACAAAAATGTCAACTTATTTTTGTAAAATACTAGGAGGAAGGCTAGGAAGGGGACAACTTTTGGTTTTGGTTTTGGAGCAGCAAAATAGGAGTTATGGATTTTCAAAGGCCTATTTAAATGCTAAAAACCACATTTAAATATTTACAGAGAAGAAAAGGTGGTTGGATTTGAGTGAAAGTTGCACCATTAAATAGGTTGCAATATTCTAGGAATTTAGAAATTGGAATCAATGCATTTGGATTAATATTCTGCCCTGTGGAATATTTGGAAATAATACAGAAAAGGAAAAAGAAAAACGGCGCTGTGCCACTGGGCCAGAGAGGCCACAGCAGCAGCAGGCCCAGGGGGGAAACCCAGCCCACGCGGCCGCCACGTCGAAGGCGTAAAGGCTGAATACGCCTTCGGCCGATGGCGGATCGGTGCGCGCGCGCGCGCACGTTTTAAACCTGACGGGTGGATCCCACCCGTCAGGGCGTGTGGCTGACGGGCCGGCCCCACGGCGGCCGTCGTCTACCTCCGGCCAGAGGCGACGGCGAGCTCGCCGGCGGCGGTACAGGGCACGGGAAGGGATGCGGAGACTACCGTCGGACTCAGGGGCGAGTCGCGGTTCTGGTGGTGGTGGAGACGGTCGCCGGAGTGGCCTGCTTCGCCGGCGACGAGGTCCCGCGGCGGAGGCGCTTCGGCGTCAGTGGCTCCGGCCGGTTCCGGCTGCAAAACAAGGGGAAACGAGGGGGGAAAGAATCAGTGGCGCCTCGCGGTTCCAGATCGAGAGAGAGCTGGGGCGGAGAAGGCCTGTACCGCGCGGACGCCGACGAGCCGAGGCGGCGGAGCTCGAGCTCGATCTCGAGCTCGGGTGGTTCTGGAGAGGAAGGAGTGGTGCGGAAGGCCGATTGGGTGTGTGGAGGGGCGACAGGGAGGAAGAGAGAGGCTCGGGGGCACCTTATATAGGCTGGCCGCGGTTCACCATAGGCGTGGCCTACGGGCGCCCGCGGGATCGGCTCTGGAGACCGTGGGAGAGGAGTTGGAGCTGTCCACGGCGCTCGTGGGGATGGAGTAGGGCGCCAGTGAGAAGGAGAGAGAGCGGGGGAGGGTTCTGGCGCCCGCGCGTGTGAGGCCGGCCATTGGCCGAGCCGGGCGGCGTCGGGCACGCGCTGCAGGAGGGGAGAGAGAGGGAGAGACAATGGGGACGGCACGGCGGCGTGTCGCAGACGTCGAGACACATCAACTGGCGCAATGGGAAGGCACGAGGCGGTCGGGAGGCGCGGTGTCAACGGTCGGCGCTCTGGCAGGCGCTCCAGAGCGCGACTTTGGCCGGCATCCGCGGGTTTTCCGCGTTGCGCGCGCGTCCTTTTCTGTCTGGAGGCTACAGTGGAAGGGGGCAAAACCTGGAAAGAGCCTGGGATGCTCTGGGGTGCAGAGGGGAAAGAGAGAGGCTGGGAGAGAGAAGGGAAGCTGTTGTCCAGAGAGGACAAACGTGATTCCCTCCTTCCTCCACATTGCTTCCTCGGGTAGAAAAGTGTCTAAGTGACAGAGGGGAGTGAGGAGGGGTTGTGGCAAAAAGATGAACTCAAGGAGATTAGTGAAAGTGGCAAAAATAGGCCTTTTAGTATTCTGCCAGAAGGTGTTTGATGGAGTTTTGGGTAAGCTAATGACTCCCACTGGCCAAGATACTCCAAGGGGTGAAATTTCACATATATTTAGGGCCTTCCACCCATTTTGAGCTTATTTGAACAAAGTTGCCAATGCAACTTTTGCAAACCCTAGAAATGGGCAGAAATGGATTTGTGTAGATCCAGTGGAGTAAATCATTTCTCCTTGATGTACCACTTGGTGTGGTGGCCTTATTTGGTCACATGGTCAGGCTCACCAAAGTTGGGGTCTTGGAGAAAAAGTTGGTAGTGCAAAGTAGTTCAAACTTGATTCTGGTCAGAGAGGGTTTTGAGGCACTTTGACCAAGACTTCCTCTTCTCCAACCTGTGCCATTTGGTCCAGATGCATCATTAGACCAATGAAGCATGTCCACCAAGTTTGAGAACATTTGGACATACTTGGCATTGTAAAGTTGACCAAACTTCAGAATGGACAGAGATAGTTTTGAGGGGTTTTGATGGTGTTATCATGTTCTCCAAGTCCTGAGGCTTGGCAAGATCATCTAATATGTCATATGTGACATGATAGAATTTTCCTGGAATTTTTGGAGAATATTTCCTTTGTAAATATTTCAAAAGCTTGAAATATCCAGGAAGGGTTTTAGAG